>NC_085136.1:249280592-249299995 GCF_035046485.1 Aedes albopictus
TCACGATATTTTATACCAGTGCATCAGATTCGATGACAACCTGAATAGAAAAATCAGGCCCCTGGCATGAATGAAATATATCGTAGCCAACATCTAACTGCCTTATACTCATATTCGTGCAAATTAAAACGAACGTGTAATCAACAAACGCAGTTTTTGTTTGATGTTGTGAGCCATACACGAAATCACATTCACAATGCGTGTTTGTTGGGTTGCTTTATTCAACTAATCGCATGCTCCTCTTACCGTACATTAATATTAAAGCGAGTTTGACGTGTTTTGTGATCATAACAGGTGAAAAAAATGATTCCAAAAACTGATCAACAATCCAAAATAAACGTTAAACAAAAAAATGTTGATGTTTTCGCATTTGACAGTGGGCGCTATTTATTAGCGCCCAGGACATCCTGTCTACCATGATTCCAATGCATTGATATAGGCCGTGTCAGAGGCCTGGACGTTTACCTTTCTCTTTCAAACATGCAGGCGGAATAGGATTTGTTGTCATCAGGAAAGGTTTCCCGATGAAAAGAAATCCTATCCCGCCTGCAAGCTTAAAAGAGAGAGGTGAATAAACGTCAGCAAGCTCTATTTAATATATTGTCTATCCGGTTGGAATCAAGACCGACATTCAATCAAAAATTGCCATTTTCTTGGTCCACAAGTATCGCAACTGTTTCGCATCTAGTGCGCTGTGTTGCTGACAACAACGGGAAGGATGCGCACTACATTTGACATGATTAAAAAACGTCGCGAGTTGGGTCGCGTCGCGACTTGATTGTGCGAAGTCCGGTTTGGTGGCGGCCCGACAATAAAGAAAATATTCATGGAATCCCGCATAAACGATAACCATAAGATGTGCTTAACCACCCATTTGGGATACAGTTCGAACAGTATGCGGTATTGTTGAACCGTCCACATTACGTTCCGCGTATGGTGTTGGTTTATTAGGGATATAACTTGAAATAATACATATTACATCATGTATTACGTACATAAATACATTTATTTGTTCATTGTTATTGTTACGAACGCGAAGCGTGAAGTACATTTGAATCCACACAATTCGGAACGAATTCCTTTCCAACCATTTCCTACAACTAACCAAGCGAGCCGCATCATAAAACCCCAATCAAATTCGAACAATCATGACCTACCACAATATAATAGGGCCCGCGATTATAAACGTAGAGCAGAGCGGCAATGTTTATCAGCATAACGAAGCAAAAGCTATGCGGCTGAGGGGCTCGACTGACTTTGAGCAGCATGATAAAATAAACAATCTGAAGCGACACCCGATGGAAACCATACCAATAGCCTAGCAGATCGGCAGCATTCTAAATGTAATCAAAATCCATCATTGAACTTGATCTTGAAAATTAGGCCAGCTGAGCATCGGGATCGTGCAAAATATGAATGGTAGATCTAATTCTGTACAAATACAATCAAATCATGTAGCTACACAGAAAAAAATTGTCCGGTAAACGCGACCACAAAACTGTGTTCAAATCTACCATGGCATATTATGGCATAAGTAACAGACAGTAGATTCAAATTAACTGATTTGTTGTGAATATTACTATGCCTCCGCCAAAAATGTTGAAGTTATGATGACTATTATTTGCAGTTAAAAATACCATGTTGTAGTATCAAATCTACTACTTTTGTGGTAATATTTACCATGCGCATCGAACGTTCTTACCATGACGAATCTGTTTTACTATGTTTATTGTCAACCCAAGCGCATTGCACCGACGTTTTTCAGCAGACATTAATTTCGTTCAAATTTACCACAATAATGGTAATTATCCGTGCCGAAGGAGGTAGGATTGACGTTTGGCCATTTTGTGAAAATAAAAGTAGCAGTTCGTTTGCAGAAGGCTTTACTTTCGCCTATATTTGCTAATTTAACTTATTTTTGGTAATATTTTGGTCAAAAAGCGAAAAAAACGGTAAACTAGAAGCCTCGGTGTGAAGGTAAGTTTGAATATTCCATCTCAATCAATGCAACTGAACATATTTTTTCATTTCGTTCGCAGGTGAAGACCGGAAGGTTGAGTTTTGGAATGGATGTTTTTTTCCTCGGAGGTAAGAACGTAATTGAAAAAATCAGATGCAAATTAATAATTGCAACAAATTTGTAGTTACAGAACTCCTCAACAAAAGTGAATCTTGTGGTCGTCTACAGGAGCACAGAAGATTATTGGAAATATTTCAAGTTGCGGTCTGTATAACATCCAAGAGTGAATTGCGAGATAACTACACCAACGTGTGTGAGCTGATCCTGATACGAGCGAATAAAAATAACAAATCAATAATACGTATTAATACCGAACAACAAATTGATCATTTGATTTCTATTTGTATACAATACACCACAATACCATACGATCATAAACAAAACTAACAGTAAAACAAACTTCAATTGTAGTCAAATATACTATGGTCGGAAAAATCTAGTTAATGTAAATTTCGTTAATTCGACTATTAACATGGTAAAATGGGAAGACCTCAAAATACTACAAACCTAGTAAAAAATACTGAGAGAAGTGAAAATGAGGGCATAGTAAAAATGACAACATTCATTATTACAATAATATCGATATGTAGTCTGCTGAAAATTGCAGGTGCTTTGCGCTTAATTTAACCCCCTGAAATGGTAATTTCGACCGCAACCTTTTTTTGCGTGTAGAGATTGCTCAAATTCAGGAAAATTCTCTCTTCGGAGAAGAAAATATTTCTCCTGTGAAAACACGAAAAACCATGTACCCGCGAAAGATCATTCTAGAAATCTGGCCGCTCATATATTCATGTTAAAACACGTACTGAAAGTGTAAATGTGTAGATCGTAACGAGAGCCGCAATTTCATCATCCTTTCAGGAAAGATCATGTGTAATTTTTGGTAGGCCCTGCGGCTATAAAAGAGGAAGATCAATGAAGACGACAGTCAGTTTTGTTTTTGGACTCCAAACTGGATACCTCCCGGATAAGTATTTTGCTACTCAAATTCCTTTGATCCTGAACTTGCACTTGCGAAGCTTAAATTATTCTGATCACTTCATTGGATAATTCAATCCTTCTAAAGTGTTGATATTTAGAATCGTGGAAGTCTAAGTCATTGGATCGGTCAAACTTTTTCTCACTCTGGTAAGCCAAGGTTCCGAATGCGAGAAACGTTGGCATGAGTCTAGAAAAGGCCAGTTTGATTTTGATCCAAGTGTAGAGGCACTTATTTCTCACTCTGGTACGCCAAGGTTCCGAATGCGAGTAACGTTGGCATGAGTCTAGAAAGGCCTAAGTGCTCTACACACGATTTTAGACGAGTCCCAAATCATTGAATCTATCGAACTTTTTCTCACTCTGGTAAGCTAGGGTTCCGAATGCGAGAACGTTGGCATGAGTCTAGAAAAGGCCAGTTCGATTTAGATTCAAGTGTGAAGGCATTTATTTCTCACTCTGGTACGCCAAGGTTCCGAATGCGAGTAACGTTGGCATGAGTCTAGAAAGGCCTAAATCCTTACACACACGATTTGGACGTTCGATTTTAACTATTCTCCTTCTTGAACCTCCTACCCTGAGTGAGTAGTATCGGTGTTCGAAAGTAACGCGTTCCGTCTAGTCTGTTGGTTGGCACGCACGGAATGTAATACCGTATCCCTTCGCAACGGTACCGTGAAACGATTGTGGGTTTCGTCATCCTGATCATCGTCGATTCATCATCGCGATAGCTGTGGACAAGAGTGCTGCTGGATTCAGTAAGTATTTGGTCTAGTCCCACCACAAGAGGAACACCACACCCCGATCGTGCTGCCAATTGGAAGATTGCGCCCCGGTGCCAACGTCAACAATTTGGTGGCTCCAGAGAGGAGGAGCTACTGCCACCAACATTTTGGTGGCCTGCCAGAGAGGAAGGAAAATCGAACTCCAGGAGCGCGCTGAAAAGTGGAAATCGACACCGAGTCTAGTGTGAAACAGTGAAGAATATTAAACACTGAATATCATCAAACCGTCGTGAACCTTGTCGTGAACAGTGACAAGTACTGAAGAAAAAGAGTACTTATGGATTATGTTTGCTGAAAAATAGTGCCGGAAAGTGAATCTGAAATCCGCAATAAAAATTGTGGAAGACTGTCAACGTTAAGCATAGTGAATTAACTGATTGCAAAGTGGGTAGAAATCAATGCCAATGAATAGTGTTTTTTCGAGTTGTAACGTGGTTTACTGTCGCCAAGAGTGCAGTCTGAGTGTTGTGCATAGTCACAAATTATACGGTTACAATTCTATCGGATCCAAACTGTGAACTGACATTCACGGATAGTGGCAAATAAGCCTATACAGGCAAGGAAACTCGCGATACAAGTGAGACAAGTGTGCAAGGAACAAGAAAAACCCAATTCACGATAACCAAGTGAAAAGGAATACGAATACCCAGCAATCCAGAACAAAGAAGAAAAATAAATCACGATTGTTTTTATGTGACTGACCTGAACAGGTCTAGTTGGTCTAGTCGTGCCATAGTGACTAGCTCCCTTCGGGAAAGGCAACATTGAACTCAACGATATCGTGAAGAATATAAGTGAATTTACATTCACAAATTGGTCTAGTCGTGCCATAGTGACTAGCGCCCTTTTAGGGAAGGCAATATTGAACTGAACAGTCGTGAAAAATTAGTGAAAGTGAACTGACATTCACAAGGTTTTGGTGGTACGAGATACAGCACTGTGCAGACAGTCTTGGACGGCGACTTTTATGCAACGAGGTTTGAGTGAACTCAAGGAAATCCCGAAGCTAACCTGGGAATCAGCAAACATGTCTACAAGGTTCGTATTGAACAAGAACGGCCATTGCCGTCTTTGTAATGAGGATGATACAGTGTGTGATATGGTATGTTGCGATGAGTGTCACCGATGGTTTCACTTAACGTGTGCAAAACTGGATCATAAACCGACTAAACAAGAAAAGTTTTTATGCGTAAAATGCAAACAATTGGAAATTGAACGCAATGACTTGCTCGACAAGCTACAAAAACAAAGTCTGTCAGAGCATATAAATCAATCGATAAGTAATGCGTTAGCAAGAAACAATGATGCAACACCATATTTCAAAAGACAAGGCCTAATTAAACTTCCAGCCTTCAATGGAGCTCCACGTGATTGGCCAAAATTTAAAAATATTTATGATACTACAATAGAAGGAGCATTCAGTAATTTGGAAAATTTAAACCGGTTGGAACAAGCGTTGAGTGGATCTGCAGCAAAATGCGTTGCAAATTTGATGATAAGCGCAGCGAATGTCCCGCAAATCATTAAACGACTTGAAGAAACTTTCGGAAGACCTGAAACTGTTTATAAGCAACTGTTAAGCGACTTGATGAAAGTACTTCACCAAATACGAGTAAACCCTGTTGAGTTATCGGACGCTCTGGACAATCTTGTAACAAACATGGAATCGTTGAAGAAAATAGACTTTTTACGTGACCATCGCCTAATTGAAGATATCACGAAAAAGTTAACATTCAATTTGCAAATTAGTTGGACAGAAGTGGTGCAGTGTAATCAATCTCAACCCACACTGATTGATCTGAGCAAGTGGTTGAAACCACATGCATCGACACTTCGATTATTGTTACCCACATCTGGAACATCTAGAAATGTAATGCCAGCGACACATCCTTCAAAATCTAGAATACATGTTCACACTAAATCCAACGATTTGTGCAACATTTGCAATTTAAATCATAAAACTCAGCAATGCAACAAATTAAAAACTGCTAACGTTAATCTACGTAAGGAAATATTATCGCAAAACCAACTCTGTTTCTCTTGTCTTGGAAGAGGGCATTACTTAAGGTTTTGCCCCAAAAAGACGGAATGTAAATTGAATGGATGTAAAAGCAAGCATCATCGATTATTACATCAACCTAAGCAACAACAATACAAATCGGAGAGGAATAATCATCATGGATATAAAAAGGATGTGTACTTTCAAATAATACCTGTAAAACTGAGCAACAAGGACAAAGTCATCAATACATTTGCATTTCTGGATCCGGGATCATCACTCAGCTTGATCGACGAAGCCATCGCAGATCAGTTGGGGCTTGATGGAAAATCTGATCCATTATGCCTCACTTGGACGCAAAATTTATCAAAAGAAACTCCGAGTAAACGAGTTAACATTCAAATACAAGGGAAAGGCAAGCAGTACGTCATGAAAGGTGTTAGAACAATTCCGGACTTACAACTGCCAAAGCAATCACTGAAGATCAAGCACATCAAAAAACGTTTCGAGTATTTGGCAGACTTGGATATCGACGGATATCATGATGCAAAACCAACTATATTAATTGGGCTGGAGCATCCCCACCTCCTGATGACAACTGACAGAAGACACGCTGATGAAAACTCTCCTATGGCAGTAAGAACCAAACTCGGTTGGCTGATTTTTGGTAAGATCTGTAGGGAAGATGATTATTTTTCAATGTCAATTAAAGAAGAAAAGGAAGCAGAAAATCTCTCCAAAATGTTAGAAGACTTTTGTTCGTTAGAAAATTTTGGAGTTAAAATCATTGAAGAGCTCCCTAAATCAAAAGATGACGAAAGGACAGAGAAAATTCTTAATCAAACTCTCAATTATAAGGATGGACATTATGAACTAGGTCTTTTGTGGAAGAATGATAAATCTAGTTTTCCTCCAAGCTATAACAATGCCCTGAATAGACTAAAATCACTAGAAAGGTCTCTAATGAAGAACCCAGAATTAAAAGATTGGGCAAATGAAAAATTTAGTGATTTCTTGGAGAAAGGTTACGCTAGACAGCTTTCACCTGCAGAGCTGATGAGTGAGAATCCCAGAATATTTTATTTGCCTCATTTCATTGTCATTAACAAGAATAAGGTTCCGCCAAAGCCACGAGTTGTATTCGATGCAGCGGCAGAAGTCCAAGGAATATCATTTAATTCCGAACTAATGACTGGTCCTGATAATTTAATGGGACTTTTTGGAGTTCTCTTGAGATTTAGAGAACACAGTATTGCAGTATCTGGAGATATTATGGAAATGTTTCAGCAAATTAAAATTATAAAGGAAGATCAGTATGCTCAACGATATCTCTGGCGTAATTGTAACCCAGATGCACAACCGAATATTTATGTCATGGAATCCATGATATTTGGCTCAACTTGTTCACCCGCTTGTGCCCAAGCAGTAAAAAATTATAATGCTAAATTATTTGAAAATCAATTTCCAGTTGCATCTACTGCAATTGTCAACCAACATTATGTGGATGATTATCTAGACAGTTTTTCAAGCATGGAAGAAGCAATTAAAACGGTTAATGAAATAATAAAAATTCATCAGTATGGTGGATTCTTTATAAGAAATTTTATTTCAAATAAAAATAAATTGATTGATCACATTCCAAAAGAAAGAGTTCAGATAGTAGAAACGAAACAATTTGAACATAAAGATTCAATCACCGAAAAGGTACTCGGAGTGTTTTGGAATATTAAAAGAAACTCTTTGCAATATCGAGTCAAATTTGATAAACTGGGTGAAAACATATTAAGAAAAGATCAAATGCCAACAAAACGCGAAGTGCTTTCGTTTGTAATGAGCATCTATGATCCACTAGGGCTCATATCAAATTTCATTATTCATGGAAAAATGTTACTTCAGAGATTACATAAAGAAACTTCTGACTGGGATACTCCTATCTCTGAGAGAGCGTTTAATCAGTGGAAATTGTGGCTACAAATGATGAATCAAGTTTCGAAAATTGAAATTCCCAGGTGTGTTACACACCCATCAGCAGAGTATTACGAATTACACACATTCGTTGATGCTTCAGAAGATGCATTTGCAGCCGTAGTTTATTTGAGAAATAAAACTAATAATGGAGCAATGGTTACGTTGATAGCAGCAAAATCTCGAGTTGCTCCATTAAAGAAAATTTCAATACCTCGTCTAGAACTACAAGGTGCCGTACTTGGTACTCGTTTAATGAACACAGTTAAAAAAGAGTTGCGCTTGAATATATCAAGAATCATAATGTGGACAGATAGTCAAACTGTACTAGCGTGGATCAATAGTGAGCATAGAAAATATAAACAGTTTGTAGCTTATCGCGTTGCTGGAATTTTAGAAACAACATACATGGATCAATGGCGATATGTTCCCTCAAATCAAAATCCTGCTGATGAAGGAACCAAGATTGTTAAGAAAAATCCAAAGTGGTTTTCTGGTCCATCATTTCTGAGTGATAATGAAAGAAATTGGCCATCCAGAAATAAAATTGGACAAACAGTTGAAGAAATCAGAAATTATGTTTCTTTGCACAATAAGTTAGAGAAATATTCTTTCATCAGAGACGATCATTTTTCTGACTTTTGGAAATTGAAAAGACATGTTAACATATTCAAACAATTCGTTAAATGGATTGTCAATAAAGGAAAATCATTGCATAAACTCTGCTATGAGGATATGGTTGAAGCAGAAAATATTTTATTTAAAAAGGCTCAGTGGGAATGTTTTAACGATGAAGTCGTGTATCTTACAAATGGTAATGGAATAGATAAATCAAGTAGACTTCGTGAGCTCAATCCATTTTTGGATCAAAATGGAGTTCTTAGAGCTAAGGGCCGTTTAGAAAAGGCAGTATGTCTGTCTAGAAACGCTAGAACTCCAATCATACTCCCATACGAACATTATATATCTTTTCTGGTAGCCAAAACGTATCACGAAAAATATTTCCACTATAACGACAATGCAGTTATTGCTGCCATCCAACAAAAGTATTGGATCCTCAAGTGTAGATCATTATTGAAAAAAGTTAAGAAGTATTGTCAGAAATGCATACTAAATAAAGTAAAACCATCTCCTCCCATGATGTCCACCTTACCGGACTTCAGGACTCAACCATTCATTTATCCTTTTACAAACACAGGAGTGGATTATTTTGGTCCACTGGAAGTAATGATTCGAAGATCAGTTGAAAAAAGATGGGGTGTAATAATTACATGCATGTCTAGCAGAGCAGTCCATATTGAACTTGCAGAGAAGCTTGATACTGATTCATTTTTTGTTTGTCTTCGTAATTTTCAAAATCGCAGAGGCAAGATTAAACACCTTTTTAGTGACAACGGAACAAACTTTGTTGGAGCAGCTAGAATTATTAAAACGTTAATTGACGAAATCAATAAAAAAATGGATAATGGGGAAGCTGCAAAATTGGATTTAAAATGGACATTCAATCCTCCAGCTGCCCCACATTTTGGAGGTGCATGGGAAAGGTTAATCAGAATTATCAAGCAATCCCTCAATGTTATGCTGCAAGCTAACAATGGCAAGATACCAAAAGTGGAGGAATTAAGAGCTGCCTTGATTCAAGCTGAATTTATTTTAAATTCGCGTCCCCTAACCCACATACCAGTCGATAATATTGAAGATGAAGTTTTGACACCATTTCATATTTTAATAGGAAGAGCAGGAGAGTATGTCCCTCCTTACGATACGCTTTATTGGAGTTTGAATCAGAAGCAATGTTCAAGTGTAATGGAATATGGGAAATATTTCTGGAACCGTTTCAAAAAGGAATATATTCCTACATTAATTAAAAGAAACAAGTGGAATAATAAAGTCGATCCTATAAAAATTCACGACCTTGTGTTGATTGTCGATGAAAAAATGCTACCTGGATCTTGGTTAAGAGGTAGAGTTATTCAAGTTAATACTGCTGACGATGGTCAGGTTAGATCAGCATTGATACAAACGAAAAAGGGAGTTTATTCTCGTCCAACTACAAAAATCGCTGTAGTGGACGTGATTGGGATGAACATAGAACCACGGTGCTCCATTTACCGTTATTATAAAATAAAATATACCATCAAAACCTGAAACGCCATTCTCTTTATTTATCTATCCTACACCTCTGGGCAAATTTTTAAAATCATCGTTGGGCGAAATTTTGAGTTACGCCCTTTTAAAGGGCCTAACCTCTAAAAAATCGTGTTTTCTTTAGAAAAACACAATATTTCATAACAGAATTATGAATTAAAAGCATCAATAACAAAAAATATCATGAATAATGGTAGTATGCATCCATATAAATATGGTAAGTGGGGGCAGGATGGGTCACCTAAGAAATGGATCCCTATAACATTCTGAATATAAATAGCATTTCTCTGTTTTCTATCACGACTTCCAAATACACCAATCAGCTATGATATAAGGGTATAGAAAGGTCATACAGTTTTAAACCTGCTTCTTGACAAACAATTGTCAAAACATGACCCATCTTGCCCCACCTCATTTCTACGGGGGCAAGATGGGTCAGCTATCAGAAATTCGATTTTTCTCCAACATAAAATACTAGATCTTCTATTTTTTCTCTATACATCTAAGCTTCACATACGTACAGATTACATAAAAGAAGTGTTGAAACATATCGGTAGATTATTCTCAGAAATAGAATATTTTTATTCAGGTTGCTATAAAAAACTTTGAAAATTTATATTTTTTGTAGAAAAATATTAAAAATATGTTCACAAATTTTCAGCGCTCTAGTCGCTTCGATAATGTAGGTCACATAATAGCCTTTCTATGAAAAATAAAACATTATTAAAAATTATGCAAACATACCGAAAAATTAGGGTGACCCATCTTGCCCCGTCTACACATTACACGTAGTTATATGGAATGTATAGCATAAGGAGTATAACGAAAAAATATTTTATTTTTTTTCTGCGTAAGGAACGTAAAGAATTTTAAAAACAATATAACACTTTTTTGTGTATCTACGTCGTTCATCTGGGAAAATTATAGAAAGATTCAAAAAATAAATAGTACGGTTGAAAACGGTACTGACCCATCTTGCCCCCTGACCCATCTTGCCCCCACATACCATATTAGTGGAGTGCATTTTCTATCAAAATTGGTCATTACGTCAATATACGGTAGGTGTTCTTAGGGCATATAGAAAACAAACATTCCATTGGTGTAACCATTCAATTAAAACAACCACTTTCGGAAATAATTGCATTTTCCCCATCCAGTAGTGGTTGTACATTGCGTCGGAGAGATTAGGGTTTGGTTTCAGCAAGCAGTTTCGCCTTTTTGAAATGTTATCACCGATTGAGTTTAAATAAGGGCGAAAGTAACATGATCGATTTCGCCTCATCGACTCTCTCTCTCTTCTGTAAATTAAAGTGACAAGATGCAAATTCAATAAATTTTTTTCACACTTAGACGCTAGATTGCATCGCACTCTAGCGATTTGTGACCAAAAAGTGCAAATATACTTGCATCTTGTCACTTTAATTTGAAGAAGAGAGAGTCGATGAAGAGACCTCGCTCATGTTACTTTCGCCCTTGTTTAACCCGGGGGCGGTCGCGTCGTGTTCTAAGTACACGTACCATGAAAAATGCACGCTTGTGATACACAGTGTGAACGTAGTGCCGTTGTAGGTAGTTGAAGACGCGACTGCTCGAGGGTTAAACTCAATCTAGATTATACTAACATTTGAAAAGTGCGTAACAAACATTACAAATTTCTTCTTCTGAGAGTATTTCCCATTATTCACGTAAACTCTAACCAGTAACAAGTAGAGCAGTCTCCCCTCTATCTGATAACAGGATAAATTTGCATGAATGAATTGAAACACGCCTAGGAGAGACGAAAGAAGTTGAGGCGTTCAACAGTTTTTCCGCCCTTATCACATGTTGGCTAGAGAGCGTACACTTTTTGTATAGCATATCTGCTTTAAAAACAATAGTCAAATATGGGCAACCATAAATAAAACAAAAAGAAATATGTCTGTGTGCCAAATATCTTAAGTTATAACTTATAAGAATAGAAAACCAAAACAGGCAAAAAGTCGAAACAGGCTTCAAATAATCGAACATAATGTGCTACATGAAAATTTCTCTATTTTTTAATATGTAGGTAAGACTTTTTATTCCTACTAATTTTACTTTTATCGACCTATTACACATTGCAAGAAAAAATATCGCGCGGTTTTGCAAAAATGCAAATAGATATGCGTGGTTGCATTTAACTGTTTCGGTGTCTTCTGCGCGGTCAATCCTTAGCTATTTTCCGCACTTATCGTATAAGACACGAACACGATATGATGTACTAGCGATGATCTATTAGCGATTTTGAACATTTTTGCCCGATAATCTACGGTTAAACGCGCAATATTGTCTTTCGATTTTTTTCATTTCTACGTTTTGTCTTCTTAGCCTTAGCATTTCAACATGACGTAACAACTTTCCAAAACAACACCTTTTTTTCAAAGCTGTGGCATGGTACTTCTAAACGAAAAGAATGCTCCTCTTTCGATGGCTTACATTAGAGGGGTGACATGCAATCTACATCCATAAAAGAAGGTGCCGTATCAAAAAGCAGTTACGCCCTTCTGAAATGCTGAAGCTGATGAAGACAGAACGTACAAATGAAAATAAAATGAAAGACAAAAGGTCGAAGAAAAGTAAAATTAGTAGGGACAAAAGGTCTTACCTACATATTTTGAAAGAAGAAAAAAGTTTCACCATGCAAATTATGCTTGATTATTTGTTGCCTGTTCCGACTTTTTGTTGCCTGTTCCGACTTTGAACTTCTATATTTTGGTTTCTATTCTAATAACTTAAGATATTTGGCACACAGACATATTTCTTTTTGTTTAATTTATGGTTGCCCATATTTTTGACTATTGTTTTTAAAGCAGATTTGATGTAAAGAGAGTGTAGGTTCTTAATAAATCGGTGCTAACATTTCAAAAAGGCGAAACTGCTTGCCGAATCCAAACCTTTATTTCTCTGACGCAATGTACAACCACTACTGGACGGAGAAAATGCAATTCTTTTCGATAGTGGCTGTTGGTGTCCTGGGAAAGATGAGATACGATCTACAGCTATGGGAGAAGATATTGTGTTGAAGATCAGTTACGTCCTTTTTAAATGTTGGTGCTGTATGCATGTGAATACTATCGCCTTGAATGAGAGTAATAGGAACATCTATTGACATATGGAATTACAATACAATATACTTTTAATTGAATTTGATACACCGATGAAATATTTGTTCTCTACAGGCCCTAAGAACACCTACCGTGTATTGGCGTAATGACCAATTTTGATAGAAAATGCACTCCACCGATATTTATAGGGATGCATACTACCAAATTTCAATATTATTTATGATAATTTTTGTTATTGATGACTTTAATACATGATTCTGTTATGAAATGTTGTGTTATTCTATAGGAAACACGATTTTTTATATGTTAGGCCCTTTAAAAGGGCGTAACTCAAAATTTCGCCCAACGATGATTTTAAAAATTTGCCCAGAGGTCTAGGATAGATAAATAAAGAGAATAGCGTTTCAGGTTTTGATGGTATATTTTATTTTATAATAACGGTAAATGGAGCACCGTGAGAACCGATTAATGAAAAATCAACCAAATCCAATTTAAGAACAAAAGAAACAGAGAAAAACAATAGTGTTTTATTAATTTCATGTGAATAAAACAAAGAAGAAAATCAAAGCACTATGAAAAAGAACAACGCAATTCTGGGAAAACGTAAAGGAAATCAGAATATGAAGCACTTGGCAAAAAGAGCTAAAAGCGATATGGACAACAAACATGAAACAAGAGAAAAGTTGCATACCAAATCAGAAATCAAGCAAAGAGCTTGGTTATCATTGGTTGTAATATTGTCTTTTATTGCATTAATAGCTGGATTTGAATCTAAAGGCTTAATTGCTTATGATTGTGCCAATCCCGAGGTGAATATGACAAGCTATTCTCTTCTTGATGTCGAATCATGCGTTCCACATATGAATAATTTATCTTCATCTCAAGTATCAATTCAAGTATTACAACGAAATGTCAGAACAACAACAAGGGTATTTCAATGTAAAGTTATAATTAAAAGATCTATTAAACATTGTGGAGCATTCTCACATGTGTCGGAATATCAATATGGATACTCTTATATAGTGAAAGAATTTAACTCAGAAGAATGCAGAAAGGTGCATGCATTGGGGACCGTTGCACTTACACATGACAGATTGATACATGAATTGAAATTAAATACCACAACTCATGGAGAGACACTTATTATAGGAAGTTTATCAGGAAGTAAGTGTTACGGTGGGACTTATAGTACACCCTTTTATACATGGACAAATGCATTGGTATTTTATGAGTACGAAATTTCTTTGTTTGACTACATAGCTCATGTAGACATAGAAAATGACCAAATTTCATTGAGGAATGGTCTGTATTGTCCCTATTCACTCGGACGTTGTTTGGACTCTGAAGAAGGATATTTAACATGGGACTTGAATTTGAATAAGTCATCTGAGGATACTGAATTCGAAGTTATCTATGAAGGGTTGGTTAACAAAACAATGAATTCAGAACCAGCAGTTCATCTTTCTACAGCAGTAATATATAGCACAATTTCCGAGTCACAAATATTTTCAATAAAAACCCGGAAGTTAACGAGGATTTGTGGGTACTCAGGATTTACAACTGATCATCCTCGTATTCTCATTATTGAAAACAGTGATTTTAAGTCACCGTTCTCTAAAAAGGTAGAGTCAGGAAAAAATTTAGACCTATTCACATATTTCAACTCGAAAATAACTATAGTGGAACACTACATTGGACAAAATTTGAATGATATTTACAACATGGTAATGACTGAAATGTGTAAGTTGGACCGAACTATAATGGAAACCAAACTAACCCTCGCACGATTGAATCCGAACGAATTCGTTTCAAGTATTATGAAAAGAAACGGCTATACGGCAGTCGTGGCAGGAGAAGTTCTTCATGTTTTGGAATGTAAGCCAGTGTATGTTACTCCCAAAGCGTCAGAAAGATGTTATCAAGAGTTACCAGTGAACTATAATAATATAACCATGTATTTAGCCCCAGTAACACGTATATTACAAACAAGAGGCACAGAAATAGATTGTACTCCCCTGTTGCCTGCTAAGTTTAAATTTGGGTCTCGGTGGTACACAACTGATGGGAGATTGAGAGAAAGCACAAGCCCAAACAAATTATCAACTAACATTGTCACAAGCTGGAACTATACACCGCTACCAAACTTGATGGAAAGTGGAGTATATGATTCTGATAATTTGGTTAAAATGAGAAACATGATATATGAGCAAGGGGAAAAACGTGCGGCCTCCGCAGTTGTGTACAAAATAATGGCTGGACAGCATCCAAACAGACAAGGATTTCAATTTGAAGCTATGATTTCGGAAAAGGTATTGGATAATGTATTCAGCAAATATTGGAAGAAGTTAATATCTTGGACTACTTGGCTGGGCAATCTAACATCTACTGCTATTGGTTTATACCTAATAGTGCGTATTATTAAATTCTTCGTCGATACACTTATTCATGGAAGAATTTTATATGACATATATGGATTTAGTTGGAAGTTAATTGCATCATGCTGGGATTCACTCACTAGTCTTCTATCTCACAAGAAATTTATGGAAGAAACTAAAAAAATCACCAAGGAAAACGATAGAACAAAAGACCTGGAATCAGTCAAAGAGAAAAGCGACACTAAACTAAATGAAAATGTAGAAGAGCCATACAGAGCCAGTATGTATCCAACAATTAATAAGATATAGTTGTTCAAGATAATAAGATCAATAATAGTAATAAGAAAAACAATTACTATACTTTATCATAATCAACATTGTAAAAGAAATGTTTGGAAGATCACTTCGCTTATCGAAAGATACTAGGTAAATCTCCCCGGTAGATTTACGAGGGCCGGAATGTTACGAACGCGAAGCGTGAAGTACATTTGAATCCACACAATTCGGAACGAATTCCTTTCCAACCATTTCCTACAACTAACCAAGCGAGCCGCATCATAAAACCCCAATCAAATTCGAACAATCATGACCTACCACAATATAATAGGGCCCGCGATTATAAACGTAGAGCAGAGCGGCAATGTTTATCAGCATAACGAAGCAAAAGCTATGCGGCTGAGGGGCTCGACTGACTTTGAGCAGCATGATAAAATAAACAATCTGAAGCGACACCCGATGGAAACCATACCAATAGCCTAGCAGATCGGCAGCATTCTAAATGTAATCAAAATCCATCATTGAACTTGATCTTGAAAATTAGGCCAGCTGAGCATCGGGATCGTGCAAAATATGAATGGTAGATCTAATTCTGTACAAATACAATCAAATCATGTAGCTAGAGATTGCTCAAATTCAGGAAAATTCTCTCTTCGGAGAAGAAAATATTTCTCCTGTGAAAACACGAAAAACCATGTACCCGCGAAAGATCATTCTAGAAATCTGGCCGCTCATATATTCATGTTAAAACACGTACTGAAAGTGTAAATGTGTAGATCGTAACGAGAGCCGCAATTTCATCATCCTTTCAGGAAAGATCATGTGTAATTTTTGGTAGGCCCTGCGGCTATAAAAGAGGAAGATCAATAAAGACGACAGTCAGTTTTGTTTTTGGACTCCAAACTGGATACCTCCCGGATAAGTATTTTGCTACTCAAATTCCTTTGATCCTGAACTTGCACTTGCGAAGCTTAAATTATTCTGATCACTTCATTGGATAATTCAATCCTTCTAAAGTGTTGATATTTAGAATCGTGGAAGTCTAAGTCATTGGATCGGTCAAACTTTTTCTCACTCTGGTAAGCCAAGGTTCCGAATGCGAGAAACGTTGGCATGAGTCTAGAAAAGGCCAGTTTGATTTTGATCCAAGTGTAGAGGCACTTATTTCTCACTCTGGTACGCCAAGGTTCCGAATGCGAGTAACGTTGGCATGAGTCTAGAAAGGCCTAAATCCTTACACACACGATTTGGACGTTCGATTTTAACTATTCTCCTTCTTGAACCTCCTACCCTGAGTGAGTAGTATCGGTGTTCGAAAGTAACGCGTTCCGTCTAGTCTGTTGGTTGGCACGCACGGAATGTAATACCGTATCCCTTCGCAACGGTACCGTGAAACGATTGTGGGTTTCGTCATCCTGATCATCGTCGATTCATCATCGCGATAGCTGTGGACAAGAGTGCTGCTGGATTCAGTAAGTATTTGGTCTAGTCCCACCACAAGAGGAACACCACACCCCGATCGTGCTGCCAATTGGAAGATTGCGCCCCGGTGCCAACGTCAACAGTTATTGTCGCGCTTATCTTAGATTATCAACAAGCTGCGTACGAAACGCACAGCATCAGACCGCGCCCGTATGATTTACACACGGTGTGCACCTTGGCTAGAACTGTTTTTGCAGCCGCTGGGTGGGAGCTGTCATGGATAATCAGCCGTCGTATACAATTCATACGGGGTAACGAGTCTGGAATAACAAAGAGGAGAAACGTCAAAATTGGAACAGCCGATTTGCTGTCATCCCCATAGTTCCAATCGAGCAGGAGACCTGTCAAAACGACCAGGATTCGCCACTTTGGTATACTCGAGACACTTTAATACGGGGCACAATATTTT
Organism: Aedes albopictus; assembly: GCF_035046485.1. Lineage (NCBI taxonomy): Eukaryota > Metazoa > Arthropoda > Insecta > Diptera > Culicidae > Aedes > Aedes albopictus. The sequence continues at coordinate 249,298,113 of NC_085136.1, forward strand.
CGCGATAAACGACGGCTGGTTGAGATCGTCAGCATTTGAGTGATTAAGCTGGGATGCACAATATATTGCTCGTGCAGTTGAAAATCGGAATTTTTGACACGCGAAAATCGATTTTTCTGCTAAACCGTCGGACACAGTGCGCTGGATAGAGGACCAGGTCCGCTGTCCAGCGCACTATGTCTGACGTTAAGTTTCACGTATGAATTTTGAGAAAATTAGATTGTCGGGTGTGAGGAAACTTCGGGTTACAACCGCGACGACAATAAGGCAATCCATAACGACTTTTCGCGACGGGGGTGACAGCCAAAAATGTTAACACATGTCGTTTTCGTTTTTGCGGTGGAGCTACACCGGTGTAGCACTTTTGCACCGAAAACGTTCGTTTTTGATTTTCGTGCTACACCGGTGCTACACTTTTTCTGCACCGCGCATGATGGTGTAGCACTCAAAAAATCGAGAGTGTAGCTGGTGCACACCGTGTCCACCAAGGGAACGTTCAAAAATTACGTCCAACATTTGGGGGAGGGGGGGGGGTCTAGAAAAGTGTGACAGTACGTGTATTGGGTATAGGGAAATTGCGTGACAGAGGGGGGAGGGGGGTCTAGAAATCCAGAAAAACGATGGACGTAATTTTTGAATCTTCCCCAATCAGCGTTTGCAAAGTTGTCAATATTTTGGTGTTTATACACGCACACCAATGCAACTGCACCGAAAATGTTCGTTTATTCAGCGAGTGTAGCACGAAGCGGTACCCAAGAAACAATTGTTGCTTTAAGAAATGTTTCTCAAAGCAACGTTGTTAAACTGGAAGTCGTATTATATTTGAATAATTTTGAAATAAAACTGTTCTTCAACTCTTGATCGCCCAAAAATGAGAATCTATTCAACATCAACCGTTCTATAAGCACGATGAAATAAATGTTTATCGAATGATCGTACATCGGTTGTGAAACTCTTGTTCAACGTTAGAACCATCAGCAATTTACACAAACATCATAAACTTTTCTTCAACGTTTATTAAACAATGTTGTATGACGCTGTTTGTTTAATCATTTAAGAATGGTTTTAGAAACCATTATTATGCACTAGCAGCATAGTGCATAATAACAAGCTTTCTTCGATATTTATTCCACCATAATACAATCAAAACATGCTGGAACCGTGATGCAACTTACGAAATTTATTTCTATTTATAGAAATGGTTTAATAATTGCTACAAAAACGATTCTTAAACGTTTCTTCAATAATCATTGTAAAAATAAAATGAGAAAATGATTCAACTTTCTACATTTTTGCATTTGTGTCTGGAATATCTCTCTCTGATTATGTACCCCCAATATCTTTATTTTATTACATTTTATGGGACAAATCACATCAATGGAAAGCCTCGAACTCTGGACCTTTGGGTTCACACTCGTCTGCAACCGCTCTGCTTCAATCCGAATTACATGAATCGGCAGATTTAAAGTAGTATATAAATATTCAATCCCTGAGTCGAATACATTACCGTACATATGTTGCTTAAACATTGCTTAAATATTTTATTCAACTGATTGTCTTCATAAACATTGAAGTTGATCAATGTTTGAATAATTGTAACCGCAACGTTTAATCATAAGGCATGCACGCTAATTATTTTGCTAATCTGTCAGTAATTCACGGTGTTGTGTTGTGAGATTGGTACCTATCGCTTCGAACTTTTTTTTATTTCAACGTCCAAACAAGTGAACTTTATTTATTTTTACTGCTCCTGTTTTGTGCCGAGAGGAGAATGTTTAAAACTTGTGTATATCTCCAGGCAGATATTTATAAGATATGAACATAAAGAAGCTGAGCCCGGTTTGACCGGTGGCACACAGCAAAAAATAATGTAATCCGCCTCG